>NW_028291210.1:0-45000 GCF_041222555.1 Hakea prostrata
CCAAGACTTATACCAAATGGTTGTGAGAGAGTGTGTTGACTTAACCCCCCTCGCCAAGGTTTGTCCTGAGGGATGAAGGACCCATTACCAATCGGCTGCTCAAGACCGGTGAAATGATCCGTGAGAGAATCCAAGATATCTTAAATGGTTGAGGATGTGAGTGGACTTTCCTAAAGAAGTACGGTGCTATGACTTAAAGCATGTCTCGCCAATAGAGACCAGCATCCATAGAGTTAGATTCATTCATTCACTGTTTGTCTCATATCATATTGCATTTATGTTTGTTCTGGAATCCCGCCATTTATGTTATTATGGATTTTAATCGCCTTCTTGGGTTTCTTTGAAACTCATTCCTTTATTGTACAATGTTGTTAGACTATCCTGCAGTACCGAGTATTATGACGGTCCCTATGAAGAAGCGCAAGGCGAAGAGACATATCTCTAGGAAGGTGATTGCGGTTACCACAATTACCTCAAGATCCCACGAGTGGTTATGCTCCGTACGATGCTTAGTCCGACCATTGAGTGGAAGCGTCCTTGTGCTATTTATGAGATCTATACCTACAAGGATGTCGTCTATAAAGTGGAGAATAATTTAGTTACCCAATGTACTTGCTACTGGGATTAGATTCTGTCTAGTTTATTCTTTAGAGCTACTTTTCCGCTGGATGTAAAGTGGGATTTTTGCTTCACTTTACTTATCTGTTTGATACTCTGATTATATCTATTATTCTGATTCGTTTATGAGTCATTCTTTCATTATTGGATCTATGATTTATCTTCCGCACTCTTGTTATGATTGTTCATGATTATGTTATTGTTTATGTGGGAGGTTGATCACTCGATACCTGATCTTCGGGCTGTGGATCACACTCTCGGGTATGCCAGATAGGGTACCGGCTGGGAGGGCGTGACAAGTAGGGCCCATAAGTCCCTCCTACCACCACTTCGGGTCTTCGGACCTACAAACACAACAATGACCGGGTCGGGTCAAGGTTAGGTAAAAGCTGGATTTTACATTCTCCTCCCCTTAAAAGAATTTCGTCCTCGAAATTGAAAGCGTACCTGTGCTTCCAAAAAGATGGGGAAACTTCTCTTTCATTTCTTCTTCCTTTTCCCATGAAGCTTCTTCCGGGGTATGGTTCTTCCACCGAATCTTCACCAAAGGGATGGTGCGATTCCACAGCTGCTTGTCCTTTTTATCTAGGATTTCAGCTGGTCCTTCATCATAAGAAAGATCAGCACTAAGTCCTCTGGGTGCTTGCTGTAGTATGTGTTTCGGGTTCTCTATGTACTTCCAAAGCATCGAAACATGGAACACATTGTGAACTCCAGCAAGAGATGGGGGCAAGGCCAAGCGATAAGCAACAGGTCCAACCCTTTCCAAAATTTCAAAAGGTCTGATGAAGCGGGGGCTAAGCTTTCCTCTCACATTGAATCTCATCAATCCTTTCATAGGTGATACTTTAAGGAAAACTTTCTCTCCAATTGAAAATTTCAGATCGTTCCTTCTCTTGTCGGCATAGGATTTTTGTCTTGATTGAGCAGACTTAATCCTTTCTCTATTCATGTCGACCATAGCACTTGTAGCTTCAATCATTTCCGAGCCTAAGACTTTTCTTTCACCTGTCTCAGTCCAATACAAAGGCGTTCTACAAGTGTTACCGTACAAAGCTTTAAAAGGGGCCATGCCTATTGTTGATTGATAATTGTTGTTATAGGCAAACTCAACTAAAGCTAAGTGTTCATCCCAATTTCCACCCATATCCACCACACAAGATCTAAGCATATCTTCTAAAATTTGAATCGTTCGCTCAGATTGTCCATCAGACTGGGGATGATGAGCTGTACTCAGATTTAATTGGGTTCCCAAGGCTTTTCGCAATCCATTCCAAAACCTTGAGGTGAACCTAGGATCACGGTCGACACAATACTCACCGGCACACCGTGTAGACGAACCACGTTGTCCACATAGAGTCTAGCTAGCTTGTCCAAAGTGTAGGTGATCTTCATAGGTATGAAATGGGCTGATTTAGTCAACCTATCTACAACCACCCACACAGTGTCATTTCCTTTACTTGTCCGTGGCAAGCTAGTCACGAAGTCCATGGAGATATCTTCCCACTTCCAACTAGGAACAGGAAGGGGCTGAAGCAATCCGGACGGAGGTTGGCGAACGGCTTTAACACGCTGACAAGTCTCGCACTTGGCAACAAAATCTTCAACATCCGCTTTCAAGCTATTCCACCAAAAATGTTCCCTTAAGTCTTTATACATTTTGGTACCCCCAGGGTGTATTGTAAAGATCGACTGGTGTGCTTCTTTCAATATTTCCTTCTTGATTTCATCAACAGCAGGCACACAGAGTCTACCTCTAAACAATAAGGCACCATCTAAATATGTACTAAAAGCAGGGTCCATCTATGAATTCGTGGCAACCTTTTCAAACTTCTCTTTTAGTTCAGGGTCAGAACTTTGCAAAGCGACGATCCGGTCTCTAAGGGTGGATCTTGCCATCTTGGCATAAAGAACATAATCCGAACCCTCAGGAATCACTTCTAAGCCAAACCTTTCCATTGATAACAACAAAGGTCGACTCAAAGCACACAAGTTCAGATCCTTCTTCTGACTCTTCCTACTAAGAGCATCCGCAACTACATTTGCTTTACCTGGGTGATATTGGATGTTACAATCATAGTCAGAAACAAAACTCCAGCCATCTTCTTTGTCTCATATTCAACTCTTTCTGGGTGGAGAAATATTTCAAACTCTTATGATCTGTGAAGATAGCGATCTTCTCACCGTATAGGTAATGTCTCCAAATCTTTAACGCAAAAACCATGGCAGCAAGCTCGAAGTCGTGGGTGGGATAATTCCGCTCATAGTCCTTCAATTGCCGAGAGGCATAAGCCACAACTTTGTCGTGTTGCATCAACACGCAACCCAATCCGATCATGGAAGCATCGGTGTAGACTGTCAACCCACCGGAACTATCAGGTATAGTTAAAACTGGGGCGCTTGTCAATCTAACCTTCAGCTCCTCGAAATTCATCTCGCAAGACTCGGTCCAGATGAACTTCTCTTCCTTTCTAGTTAGCTTAGTCATAGGGGCAGCCAACCTAGAAAAATTCTCGATAAATCTCCGGTAGTATCCTGCCAATCCAAGGAAACTTCTTATCTCAGTCACGGTCTTCGGTCTTAACCAATCAGTGACCGTTTGCACTTTTTCCGAGTCAACACGAATACCTTCAGCTGAAACAACATGGCCAAGAAACACTACCCTTGAGAGCCAAAAGTCACACTTGCTAAACTTAGCATAGAGTGTCTTTTCTCTCAACCTTTGCAAAGTGAAGTTCAGATGTTCCGCATGCTCTTCCTCATTCTTCGAGTAAATCAAGATGTCATCAATGAACACGATCACAAACTTATCGAGCACATCGTGAAATACCCGGTTCATGAGGTCCACGAACACGGCGGGGGCATTCGTTAAACCAAAAGGCATAACTTTGAATTCATAATGTCCATACCTCGTGCGGAACGCCGTCTTAAAGATATCACTTGACTTCACTTTCAATTGGTGATACCCCGATCTCAAGTCAATCTTTGAGAACACAAACGTGCCCTTCAACTGGTCAAACAGGTCATCAATCCGAGGCAACGGGTATCTATTCTTGATCGTTAACTTGTTCAACTCTCGGTAGTCAATGCATAGGCGCATACTACCGTCTTTCTTCTTAACAAACAAGACCGGATCTCCCCAGGGTGACACACTTGGCTGCACAAAACTTCTATCCAGGAGTTCATTTAGCTGAGTTTGCAACTCCTCTAGCTCGGTAGGCGCCATCCTGTAAGGAGCCTTAGACACCGGAGATGCTCCAGGAGTTAAGTCTATAGAGAACTCAACCTCTCTATCAGGGGGTAGTCCTGATAGATCATCTGGAAACACATCAGCAAAGTTACAAACCACACTGACATCTTCAAGTCTTTTCTTTTCCTTGACCTTGCTTCCAGATGAAGCATCTTTCACCAGGGAGTGGACTTGCATTAAAGCGGTCAAGGTCTTCTTGCTCACTCTTCCCTTCTTTCCTTGGAACTCCAAAACTGAATTTCCCTCCAATCGAAATTGGATCTTCTTTGAAGAGCACAAGATCACAGCGTTGTAGGATGTCAACCAATCAATTCCCAAGATCACGTCGAAATCTCTCATATCGAACAACACCAACCTTGCCTTCAAGTTCAAACCACAAACACAAACAGGACATTCCTCTAATACTTTATCTAGTTTAACAGCAGACCCAACAGGGGTACAAATTGACAAATAACTAGACAAACATCCGGGTGTTAGGTTAGTCTTCACAGCAAAATTAGATGAAACAAATGAATGAGATGCACCCATATCAAACAATACAAATGCTGGTAAAGAAGCGACTAACAATGTACCTGTAACAACATCATGACAAGCTTCTTGGTCAGTACCAAATATACTGAAGACTCTGCCAGCAGGAAGAGTAGGGACACTCTTTTGAACAGGAGCACCGGGCTGAACAGACTTCTTGGGGCAGAGACGGGCAAAATGGCCGGGCTGTTTGCAAAAGAAGCAAACATTATCCTTCGGTACAACAGAGGTAGCTGCCACTGGAGGTCTCTGAAATGCAGGCCTGGGGTGTACCATTCCAGGTTGAGAAGGCTAAACAATTCCTGCAGGTCGGGTCCCACTAGTCTGGCCATACTGGCCTACATGAACAGCACTGGGACTCGGCCCAACACTCCGGGGCTGATAGGTGGAAGTGGGGTATGGTGCAGGCCTCACAAAGCGATGGTCGGTACGATCAACAAATCCAGAAGGTCTGGATTGCCAAGGTTTCTGTGCTCGCGCATTCTCCTTCTCAGTTTCCTCAATTTTCTTCGCATTCTCCACGGCCTAAGCATAGTCTCCAAGAGGTAAGGCAGTGAGGTGGACTTTGATCGAAGGTCGCAGCCCTTTGAAGAATTTCTTCACCTTGGCAACATCGGAACTCAAGGAATCAGGAGCGAAGAAAAAGAGTTCTTCAAACTTCTGCTGGTATTCCAGCACAGAAAGGGTACCTTGCACCAATGCCATAAATTCCGCCTCCTTGGCATCTTTCACCGACTCAGAGAAATAGTTTCTACAGAATGCTTCCTTAAACAACTCCCAAGTAACCACACCAGCATGAAGGTTCTCGAGAATAGGCCTGGTGGAGGTCCACCATGCATTAGCTTCATGTTGAAGCTTCTATTCTGCAAACAACACCTTCTGATTATCTGAACACTGTAGGTGTCTAAATGTCTTTTCCAATTCTCTCAACCATCTATTAGGAAAGAGGGTGTCCTTGGTCATTCCGGTAAAAGATGGTACTTGAAGTTTAAGAAAACTTTCCATCAGCTTGGTATGCGGGATCTCAGTGGACCTCTCCACATACGGAGCTGCACGGCCAGGGTTTCTTGAACCACTTGCTCGGCTCTCTTCTCGCATAACCAAAAATCCGGTCATCATTTGATTGAACTGTGCCGCCTGTTGCTGCATCATGTTGGTCATAATGCTAGCAATGTCTCTGAAGCTTCCAATTTCAGGAGCATCGGGAACTCCATTATGGGTGGGGTGCTCTCCTTGTCTTTGTTGGTCCGGGGTCCCAGCAGGCACATCTTCAACTCCGGAATTATCAGAACCAATCAAACGATTCCTTAGAAGCACCATTCTGCAAACATCGGAATTTACAACATCGAAATTTAACTTGTCAATCACTAGATCAATAGAATAGAATGCCCAAATCATGTTTAAAATCATCAACATAGCAAGATTATAGTCCAACATTGACAAGAAACATATCACAAATCAGATTTCCACAAAAAGCCCAAAAGCAGAAATTTTTCCCTATTGGTTGATACATTTGGTCGATGGCATCGACCAATAGTATCGACCAAAAACATTCTGCGCGAAAAACAGAATATATGGCCCACTTGTTTCATTTCAAAACATTTCCATTTCAAACTTGGCTCTGGGGAAAACTTCTTTTTAAGGTCTCTAAGGGTTTTAGGGGTGATTTGAGGCTTCCACTACTCTTGCAAGCTTGCATTGATCAACAACACAAGTAAGTCTCATTCTCTTCTTCACCCTTCTTGCGTTTTAATTTACCAAGATATGGTTTTTCTTCAAAACTGCAAAATGGTTGATGCTAATGGTTAGAATCATGCCTAGGGACGTTTAGAAACATGCTCCCACCATTTTACATGCTAAACTAAGCATGAAACACAAGATTTCACATTCTTAGGTTTCAAAAATCACTATTCATCTCAATATTCCCAACTTTGCAATTACTTGCCTCATTTTTAAACCAAAATGGATTTTGACATGAAACCAAGTCCCACATGACTAATTTACCATGGGGAAGATGTTCCCACATTCGGTTTGCCAAAATTCCAACTTTTGAAAAATCACAAACATAGCCCAAAGAGGAATTTTTCCTTCACTTTTCTTGCTGAATTTTCACTTCTACATGGCCAAGATGTTAGATTTTCACCAAACGAAATATCCCAGCATGTTTATCCATGTCTTATACACATGCTAGTATGTTCAAATCGCATTTTCGCAACAAATTTCAAATTTTTGAAAAATTACAAAAATGCCCTTCATCTAACAAATGAACTAATCAAAATGAGATTTCTTTCTTGTCTCCGCAGGTCCATCATGCCCAGAGGGGGACGGAGGGCTGACAGAGGTATAGGACATGCTCCACGATAGGAGGTTACCGAGGAGGACCTCTTCATTTCACCTCAGGCAGAGTTCCTGTTCGAGCGCTACCAATGACATACCGATCGAGTACGGGCGGTTGGTAGTCTTAGATGAGCTAGAGACCTTTCGCATATGAGAGAGGTTAGAGGCGATGGGATGGTTACCTTTGTACACCACTCCATATCCAGTCTACCCAGAGCTTGTCAGGTACTTTTATAGTAACCTGACCTACCGATTCGAGGATGACCCGCGAGATGGTCCTCGGATTGTCATCAGCTCCGTGGTCAGAGGCATTGAGATCATATTCACTACCAGCGAGTTGGCTGAGATCTTGGGGGTGCCGTCCGTACCAGACTCTCGTTGGTGGATTCCTCCTCGCACTGACATTCTGGAGGGTCTCATTCCATACGAGACACACGAGATATGCATGACTCTATGGGATGATGAGAGCTGCTTCATGCCCAGGAGTGGCACTTCAATGCTACCATCTTCCCGAGTCATCGCTCGCTTTGTCGGGCGAAACATTATTCCGAAGGCAGGGCATCACAGTAGGGTGACGATCATGGAGGCACTAGTCATCTATTGCATTTACACTAGTGTGCAGATAGACTTGGCTCACATCATGCAGCATATCATGATAGATCGAGTTGAGTTTCCCGGGGTTAGGAACCTAGCTTTCGGCCGGGTCTTGACACGCATCTTCCTGTACTTCCAGGTGGATTTATAGGACACACTGATGATTCCTGATATAGAGATAGGTGAGGACCTCTGTGCATGGTTGATTAGGAAGATGGGGCTTGGTAATGCGGTTAGATCAGACGATGAGGCCAACATCGATGGGGATGCCGAGGATGACAATGTAGATGAGCATGGAGATGATGATGATCAGGGTGATGCTCCAGCTCAGGATGATGATCAGGGGCATGAGGAGATTCCCGCTCCACGATTCTCCGAGGATGGAGGTCCATCTCACCAGACTTCTGAGGCTCCAGGTGTGGCTTCTCATCAGTCTAACTCGAGAGGATTGAGGCTCAACAGATGAGGATAGAGACATACATGCACACTTTAGGTGAGAGGTTTACACAGCTCAAGGATGAGTTCAGATCGAGGAGGGATCAGACAGATCGTCGGAGTAGATCACCTAGATAGATAGCATTAGGAATTTTTCTTTTTATATTTCCCAGATGTACTTCCTTTCAGACTTGTAAAAATTTTCTTATGTGATTTATGAGATCAAGTTGTTTTGCTTATATTATTGTGTCTTATTCCATAATCAGTTAAGCTTCATTTATTATGTTACTAATCTCGGTTATCTATTATTCAGCTCTAAGAATAGTTGAGTTACCCTTTTGATCGGTAACTCGGAATGTTCCATCATCGCTTCCGTGGTTAGGGTCTTACTGAACCTGGGGCTCTGATACCACTCTGTCACATCCACCCAGCCGGTACCCAATCTGGCATACCCAGGATGTGATCCACAGCCCTGAAGATCCATAGTTCAGAGACCACATCAGCCACATCGACAATAACACACTCATGAACAATCAATATTAAGCTATAATCAATAAAATAGAATCCAGGAATAAGATATCAAGGATAATCAGAGTGCATAAATAAATATCAAATCAGATAAATAAGAAGACAAGTGGGCGGAATCCACTCCTTCACCAAGCGGAAGTGAGGTCAAAATTTAGTTAAGTACAAGTCTCAAGTTATGAAGGTAAGTTAAAGTTATTACAATTCTTCTAAGTTTAACTGTCACAAAAAGAAGGGGTAACTACTCATAAGTCTCCTCCACAATGGATATGTCCTCCTCAAAGGTGAGGACCATGGAGATCCAACATGACTGCTCCCATACAACTCCAGGGCTAACCCTGGTACGCCGGGTGATCTTCTTCGGTATGGTCACCAAAGTCTTCAGTGTAGCTAGCCTCCGGATAGTAGTATGAGGTATCCGGGTCCGCCTCAGGGAGGGTGTCATCAGAGTAATCACCTGTAGAATAGCTTAACAAAATATTGCAACAGAAAAGGAATGAGTTCAAAAGAACTCAGCAAGGAAGTTATTCCACCACACATAAACCACAAGATAATCATAACATGATGCAGATAATATGAAGCTTATAATGCAATATGATTTTATTCTAAGTATGCTGGTCATCTATGGTAGACATGCTTTAAGTCATAGCACCATACTTCTTTGGGTAGTCTCAGTCAATCATCACCGGGGGAAATTGGGTCCTGCATCCCTCTCGGACAAATCCATGGTTGGGGGTTTCGGTCACCACTCTCCTACATCAACGTTTGGTCTAAGTATTGGCGCATTTCAAGGTATAGCCTAGCCCAATGCAAGTCATCTACTTAATCATATCATGTCAGTTCCAGATACGTCCATTCCTCCCCTCTCGGGATCCTTTCCGGTATCCTTCACACTAGAGTCACAAATATTACTCACCGGACTCATCAACCCTATTGGTCATCCACAAATGGTAAACGGGAAGCTCTCACGTCCCTCTCACGGATCATTTCACCGGTCTTGAGCGCCCGTGAGCCCAGGTCTAGCCATTTGCAACCCTACCAATAAATGGCCCCTTTCGGGTAACCGTAATGCAATTTATGTCCTCTCACGGAGTGGATACCGGTCTTGAGCGCCCACAAATCCACACCACTACCACGGGTTGTTCGGTCTCAATGCCCTTCCGAATGTATAGCTTTTTTGAAATCTCTGGATTTCACCCCTTACCCATAAATCTACAGATTCACGTTTTTAGTGTAAAAAGGTGAATCTCTAGATTTCATGAATCTAGAGATTTTTATAACCAAACGGGTATAATTCTCAGATTCATGAATCCAGAGATTTGAAATCTCTGGATTCATGTAACTAAACATGCCCTTTAAACAACACGGGCTTGAATCTCGCAATGAAGTGAGGAATCCTTCCTCCATTCTTCATGGGTTGCGGATACTCATTTTGCCTGCTTGACGAGAATAGGAAATGATCACATGTTTATGGCCAACCTATAATATTGCCTAGAAGAAGCTTCCATTCCCCTTACATGGCACTTTGTGTATTGGTCTTATTGGATCAATGCAACCTGCAAGACCTAATGGTGACAAAGAGTCAGGCTCAATTACAAATATCTCTCATCTACCACATTTAATGGTAATGCTCATTTACTCTTACAACTTTATTTAAATTTTCACTACTAGAGCAGCTTTAAAGCCCTAGCTTTAGGGTGGTATTGTACTCGAATCTAACTTAACCTTCAAAGGTCGCTGCCCAACCACCGGAGACAAGAAGAAAAAAAAAGGAAGGCTACAAAGATAAACAACCTTAAGGGTTCTTGAGGAGCTGTAACTGAGCAATAGAAAAGAACTCCTGTGTCCTAAAAACAAGATGGAGGTTCCTAGTGTCCAAAGCATCAATGATATAAAGGAGAAAAGGAACTAAATACAACGGTCATTAGTTGACTTGATTGTTATTGTAAGATGTCTTTCTAAGATTCGAAAAATTGAAATCATAGCCTATAGAGAATGCCCAAAGAGATTGCAATTTGGATTCCATGATAGAACGGCAGAATAAGGACTACCATTTGCTGTCTAAATGGTACTCTCCCTAATACTATATTTTAACATTAAACTGAAACCCAAGATTGTCGGTTTATCTTCGTACTCGAAGTTTTGGGCCCCCAACCGATATTCGAAATTGCTTGGGTCATGCGCATTAAATGCGCGTGACCGTCAAGCCAAGATTTCGGACCGTCATTATCCGAAATCTCAGTCAAAATTGAATCTCGACCGTTGAATTTCAATTGTCAAGATCGAAATTTCGACGGCCCATAGTATGTGGCTTGATGGTCCTACACATTTAATGTGCAGGACCTAAGCAAGACCCACCGATATCATGTACCAAAAACCATAATTACTCGTGTCAGAATGAATCGCCATTGAATGTAAATCATCTTTTTTTTTTTGTTGATAGAAACAACTAGAAATTACAGAGTACATTTACATAAGTCATGGGGCTGTATAATTTCCCATGTATCTATAATTGGTTTGCCTATTGTCATCTGGGGTAAGTTACACAGCCAATTTTTTACTCTTTGGATTTGAAAGGATTCAATCTGGACTTGATTTATTGCCTTTGCTAATGTAAAGAGGTCCTCTGTCAACTCCATTGGCCATGGAATTCGAGCTTTAGGAATGAATTGTGGAAGTTCATCTACTGTGGACCAGATCCTTGTGATATGGCAACCCATCGAGTTAGCCAAGACGACGCCTTCAATAAGACCCCAAAGAACCAGTTGCGAGCTGTTTAGTGAGCTGAACCTTCCAATGACACAATGGTGTAAACTTCCACGTGCCACAATGGCCCAATAGCATCGAGACCACTCCCCGTTAGCAAATGTACATCCTGCGCATAGTAGGAGATTATCATTCGCAAGTTCGGCGAAGGGAAGACCAGTATAGTTGTGAAATCCCGCCTAATCCTAACCTTGCTACTATGCCAAATCCATACCTACCATATGCATTATTCGATTTATTCTCTGTCGACTGTCGTATGAGTTGCCTAGTTTTGTTTGGTAGAAGTTCACCCCGAAGCTGATCTTTTCTCCTCTCAATTTCTTCTTGTGCCTTTTATTTACCTTTGATAGGAGGGTGATCTTAAGTAATTCCCATGACTAATCCTCCTATCCCTGCTGTTCTAGAGTGGACCTCCATACACCCTATAACCTTGTGTTTTCCCCGCATGATGATTTAGAAGGGAAATCAAGTGTGATCTTCATGATTTGTTATTCCTTCTAATTATTTCAAGACTTCAAGCTTTTCATCCACTGTTCCTCAATCAAAGGTTAGTAATCTCTCTTGTATTGTATTGATCTACTTTTACTATGTTTTACCCTTTGTGATTGAGATTTAGAAGAAGATGCTGCATCCTTGCAACCATCTCTTTACAATCTCTTTTCATTTTTTTTGGGTTTTATGCTCTTCATATTGATTTTACCATGATCCTTATGAAATCTTCATAAAGCCATGATCTTACTTTACTCTTACTATGTTTTATTCTTTGTGATTGAGACTATGAAGAAGATGCTGCATCCTTGCAACCATCTCTTCGACAATCTCCTTTCATTCTTAGGGTTTTATGATCTTCATATTGGTCTTTGCCATGATCCTTGTGAAGTCTTCATGAAGCCATTATCATACTTTTGATTTGATTTCAAGGCATGCTAGATTTATCCCTTGTTTTCTTACAAAAGTTTTATTGTTAATTGTTTTCCGAAGATTTTGGGAGAAGAAAAGTCAATATAAAAGCAATGTCCTCCATCTCCTTAGAATCCTAGTACTCTCCCAATTTCGAGGACGAAATTATTTTAAGGGGGTGAGAATGTGACATCCAGCCCAAACCTAGCCCAGGATACCCTATTTGTTTTGGGATAAAGAAAGACTTGTTTAATGTTAGACCTTGAAGTTGGACTTTGATTTCAATGTTGTTATCCTTGAAAGCCTTAGGAGGCCATATCCGGCCTTATCCTTACCCTGACCCGGCCCGGAATTTGTATTGTCTGTTGATCCAATGACCCGAAGTGGTGGGAAAAGTCCTTGTATACCCTTTTGGTTGATGATTTGGTGTCGGAGCCCAAGCCCATAGACATTGACGATGATGCCCCTCACTTGAGAGCGTTGTCAGTGTTAGTTTTGAATCTGCGCACCGAAGAGGGGTGAATTAGTTGGTAGACCTAATGAACACCTGTGCACAATCCAAAAGTATTTCCCAAAACTAGACTTCTTGATGGACTTGTAGGAGAAAACCCCATCCAATTTGACCCCATATAGCCCTCCAAATCCCTGTCCGAAGTTGCTGAACTATGTCTGGCAAATCCTGCTTGCGCATCGAAGAAGGTGAGCTTAGTTGTTAGACCTAATGAACTCCCATGCTTGATCCAAAGGTATTTCTGGAAACTAGACTTCTTTATTGACTTGTAGGAGAAAACCTCACTCAATTTGACCTTGTATAGCCTTCCGAATCCCTGTTCGAAGTTGCTGAACTATTCCCGAGAATTCTGTTGAAACTGCTGTTGGTCGATACTATTGGTCGATACTATCAACCAAAGGTATCGACCAAAACAAGCCCGGAATCGTGAAAAAGATGCTGTTTGGATATTCCTTTGTCCTTTTAAGTGAAACCTCGAACCTAAATCATTATTTCACTCATTTCAACATCTGAGAACGTGGGAAAGCTCCTCTAAGCCTCCTCCTTGGCTTGGGTGATGATCTTCTACAAGAATCATTGTTTCTCTTCTCTAATCTCTTCTCCAAGGTATGTAATCTCTCACTCTCTCTCTAATCTACTTCTACCTCATCTTGTTCTTGCTACTGAGTTCGTGAAGAAGGTGCTGCAACCTTGCAACCACCTCTTCTACAAGCTCTCTTGGGTTGATTAAACCTCTCTTCATTCTTTCCATGCTATGATTCTCATACATGATGTTCTTGCTTTCTTATTTTGATTTTCCTCTTCTTTACAACATGAATTCATCTCTTAATCTGATTTTCTCTTTCAATTAGGTCTGATTATATGTTAGTAATTGTCTATATCCTGCTGCTCATCATTCTATTGATTAAATTCCTAAGTTCTCTTGCAATTGTAATGGTTTTCATTGAAGAACATGGGTCTTGCAAGTTTGAACCTAGGACCTCAAATTGGGGGTTTTCAATTCGACCATTGGATCATGTTAATTCTTGCTACGTAGTCTCCTGCTACTATTCTTAAGCATCCCTCCAAGTTTCGTATCGATCCGAGACCCGGAAGACCAATTTTGAGCCAAAACCCAAAGAAATAGCCAATGCCATGATTAACAACTCTTGAACTTGATATGCCAATTTGGGGATTTCTAATTTGACCATTGGATGATGTAATTCTTTGATAATTAGTGTCTCCATATTGTGTTTGAACTGTTCCCCAAGTTTCGTATCGATCCGAGACCCGAAAGACCAATTTTGAACCAAAACCGAAAAAGCCAGCTTGCTGTCCGAGAGTCTATTGGTCGATGCTTGTTGGTCGATACTATCGACCCAATGTATCGACCAACAAGGTTGCTGTCGGAAACTTTTTCCCAGTTTTGATCCATTCGATCTTCGATTGTTTTGATTTCTTCTCTAATCCTTCATGTATGTTTGTTTAGGGCTTTAAGACTATAGTTGGACCATTCTCTTGTGACTTCGGATCATCTTCTTCACAATTTGAGGTAAGGATGGTTATTGCCATATAACATAGACTGTATGACTTTTACACTGCTGTTGGTAACTTAGTAGACTTAACTTATTAATTGATTTTAGACATCATATGACTACTGTAGTTACCTTATGACAGTAACACCATGCTTAATTACTTGATTTATCATGTTTACTTATTCTTGTCATTTATTTATATACTGTATTATGAGATGTTTTCAATATGATAATGTATTGTTGATATGTAATGGATGGAAATAAGCATGTGATTGCTTAGGTATGATTTGGGATTGGGGAGTGCCCTACTGGTACTTCTGTCCTTGGACATCGGAGGGAATAGTATGGGATGTTCTCCGAAGATGCCCATCGACGCTTTCTGGATCATTGGATGACATACATAGGACTTGTCTAGATGTATGGCTAGGATGCCCTGTCATATCAGACCCGAATCGGAAGGGCATTGAGACCGAACGACCCGTGGTAGTAGTGTGGATTTGTGGGCGCTCAAGACCGGTAACCACTCCGTGAGAGGACATAAATTGCATTGCGGATACCCGGAAGGGGCCATTTATTGGTAGGGTTGCAAATGGCTAGACTTGGGCTCACGGGCACTCAAGACCGGTGAAATGATCCGTGAGGGGACGTGAGAGCTTCCCGTTTACCATTTGTGGATGACCAATAGGGTTGATGAGTCCGGTGAGTAATATCCGTGACTCTAGTGTGAAGGATACCGGAAAGGATCCCGAGAGGGGAGGAATGGACGTATCTGGAACTGACATGATATGATTAAGTAGATGACTTGCATTGGGCTAGGCTTTACTTTGACATGCGCTAATACTTAGACCAAATGGTGATGTGAGAGAGTGGTGACCGAAACCCCCAAACATGGATTTGTCCGAGAGGGATGCAGGACCCAACTTCCCCCCGGTGATGAGTGACTGAGACTACCTAAAGAAGTATGGTGCTATGACTTAAAGCATGTCTACCATAGAGACCAGCATACTTAGAGTTAGAATCATATTTGCATCTTATGTGTGACACCCAGCCCAAATCTAGCCCGGAAACCCGATCTGTTTTGCGTGAAGTAGGGTTTGTTTAATGTTGACTTTGAAGTTTGACCGTGATTTCAGTTTCACTATCTTTGAAAATGAGGAAGATGTCTTTGTGGGCCGTCTCAGTAGAAGATATGGTGTTTGACCCAAAACCCATGGATATTGATGATGGTGTTTCCTTATGGAAACCTTACTTGATTTGGTGTTGAACTATTTATTTGTGAAGAAGAACTTGGTTGGTGGACCTAAAGCTTAGTTGGACCTGGTTTGAAGACATCCCTCCATACTAGGTAAGTAGTACGATGTATTGAAAGAAGCCCATCCAAAAATATTGAAGTTTGGCCCATTAAATCCTTTGTTTTGAATAAGTCAGTCCGTGCAGTGGCATTTTGGTAAATATCTGTTTTGAAGGTTTTCAAAAGCTTTATTTCTTTTAATTTCGTGGTAAACTATTCCCACCATGTTTCTAAACCTCTAGATAGTGTGGGATCGACCTTTGAACTTCCTCTTTTGCAACCAATCAACCATCAGGGTCAGTTTGGTCAGTTTGGTGAAACCCTAGTAACTCTTGAACTCTTGTGCTATTTAAAAGGGGGAACTCCATGTGTTTCACTCTCAATCTGTTTCTAAGCCTTGGGAGAACGTGGGAAGATCCCTATAACCTCTCCTTCGAAGCCAAGAAAGATCCTCAAGCATCTCTTCAGATTTCTTCATCGGTTTCTCTTCTAAAATGTTGGTATTCAATTCGCCTCTTCTTTAATTCTTTTAGCCCTAGAGTGAATTCCAATTCACTCTATGATCTTGAAGCCATATGGCGATGATCCTTGAATTTGATTCCACCAAAGCTCTTAATGATACTTTCCCTAATTTCCTACCTATCTTTATTATTGTGGGGAAAGTCTCATATTATTACCATGACCTTCCCTTGTGTCCTCATGATTGAGGAGTTGATCCTTGTTTTTCCTTGGAACAATTGGCAACCCTTTTATTTTCTATTAATTCATTGGACCCTCCCCAAAACCTTTCTTGATTGTAAATTCCTTGCCCTAAGGGTGAATCTTTATTCTCCTTAGTCTTTTCGTGGGATACACGGATTCTTGTTAGTAAATCCCTAATTGTATGATTTGAATTTGTTTCCCTTCACTTTAATTGAGAACCTTATTTTCTCTCATTAGTAGACCCTTCCTAATTCCATTCTTTATTTTGAAATACTAATGAGATGTTCCTTTATCTATCTTGGGTTGTTTTTATGAGAATTAATTATGGGTAACTCTCATGAGAGGTAACCAACTCTTATGAGAGGTAACCATATATGAAACCCTATTGTTCTTTTATTTGTTGGAAACTCCCCAACACCTTTTTTAGATTGTGCATTCTTTGTTTCTCTTTCCCATGGGTGAATCTTGATTCTTTGTTTCTCTTTCCCTTGGGTGATATTTGTGTTAACCTAAACTTGATCACTATATTTTCTTCATGATCCATGTTTAACCTAATTAGGATTTCTAATTATTCTTTCTTCGTTCTTGTTCTTTTTGAGATCAGGAAGAAGATGATGCATTCTTGCAACCATCTATTCCATGATCTCATTCTACTCTTTGAGATCTATGATCATCATCATGATCTTAACCCTAGCTAATAGATTCTTGAAACCTTAACCCTAACCCTTGAATGATCTTTCTGGAAACCTCTTGTAACCTTCCATGTGCGGGAAACCTCATGGGTAATGTTTCTGTTAACATAAACTAGATTTCCTATGATTTCTTGCTATTTTCTTGATAACAATCATTCCCTCTCTTTCCGTGATCATAACCTTTTCATGAGCCATATGTTATGATGAAACCCTAACCTCTTTGTTACAAACCTATTATGATTGATTTTTCGGACTATGATCTCCCCCATGTCTTCATTTGGGTTTGGTTGTACTTGGTCTTCAACCCCATGAGCAAAGCACCCCTGTATGACAAATTTCATGGGGGCGGTTACTAGTGGCGGTCGCTTAACCTAAGCGACCGGCCCAAGCGACCGCTCTCGGTCTGTTTTCGGGGATTTTGCCCTATTTTGCCCCAGAGACTTCTATAAAAGGCAACCTCCGTCTCATTAACGATTAATTTATTCGTTATTTCTTATTGGGAGTTAAGACGGCTGCGGGGAAGATCCGAAAGAGTCTCGGAGTACCGAGAAGTGGTTTGGAGGATCAGTTCTCTTCTTCTCGGCTTTACGGTGTGAGGTATTGAGCTAACCCTTCGTTCTCTACTCTCTTATCTCCGTTAGTTTGATTTTACCCTTTTTCCTCGTCACTGTGATTACCCCTTGGTTATTCTTTACCTTTTTTTTATCTGCGTGAGATGGAATAACCATAAACAGAACCCTGCTTCTGTGAGATGGAAAATCCAATAAAGGAGAGGGTTAGGGATAATCCACTGATGATAGGGGATTGCTTTCTCTTACCCTTTTGTCTTTGGGAGTGTTTAATTCGAGACTTAGGATGAGATTACTCGAAAACCGGATTGAAATCGAGTAATCGAAGCCCGAGTTTCGAATTGAAGCTCATTTGTTTTGGGGCGGTCACTAGTGGCGGTCGCTTAACCTAAGCGACCGGCACAAGCGACCGGCTGGTAAACAGTGACCAAATAGATTTCGGTTTTGATTCAATTTGGTTTATGTGACTTATATATTCTTGTAACCCTCTATATAGGTGTTCTCTGTTTCAAGTAGAACTCTTATAATAGTTTCTGGAATTCAAGTTAGAGGAGTTTTACTAAATTACAGGTAAGGACATGCATTCTTATTTATATGCAATTACATATACATGATGATTTTGTTGTTCTATTTACTATTCTTTGATCATGTATCTTGCTGTAATTGTATAAAGCATGTAAATCTTATTGTATACTCGCTGTTTGTGGTATTCCTTGATGTACTTCATCTTTTATGATATTGCACAATTGTTCATGATATGATAAAGAGTGATGTAGTGTGATTGTGATGGAAGGGTATTCCATTCGGATATCTTGGCTTGGGATATCGGAAGGTGTGGAATGGGACACATGCCCGTTGATGTCTCCAAAGACTATCATGATTACTTGATGACATACTTAGGGAGTCTAGAATTGCATGGCTAGGTACCCCACATGCTATTACCCTTTCGGCAGGGGAATTGAAGCCGGGTGACCCGTGACAATGGTGACGTGACTATGTTTCATCCAACAGCGGTAACCAGTCCGTGCGGAGACTCAGGTGGTCCACTGTTGGTCATGTAATGGTAGGGTTGCATATGTCGGGGTTGGGCTCATGGACGTCCAAGGAGCGGACCGGATGTCGCGAGGAGTCATGAGAGCATCCGCCCCAATAATATGTGGATGACCATAGGGTTAAGGAGTGGAGTCCAACAGAGGTAGCCGATCCGTGAGGATTCTTACTCCTAGGTTGCGAAGGATACTGAACCGAGTTGGTTGGTGCCATAGGAGAAGTATCTGGACTTCATATAGTATGTTACCATTATGACCTTGCATTGGATTAGAAACCCCGACATGCGCCAAGACTCATTGCCAATGGTCGTGGTGAGAGAGTGTTGACTTAACCCCTAGCCATGGTTTGAGAGCCAGTGTGGACTTACCCCTTTGCCCCGGGATCCCTACAGAGGTAACCAGTCCTTGCCGGATCGAGTGATGAGACTTACCCAAAGGAGGGCTGGTGTATATCTTAAAGCATGTCAGCTGTTAGAGACTTGCATAGTTAGATCTTAGTAGCATTCATATTTCTGCATATCATCCATATCATTTCATATGTGCATTCGTGGATTGTATTGACATATATATGAGAATTGCTTGTTCCTTACTGAGTTCGTTGGAACTCATTCCTTTCATTGTATGTATTATATAAACTGTACAGATGGTTGCACAACATCAGAAGTTGGAGATGATTCGTATGAAAGAGCCTTCTCGTTTGAAGCTGATGTGGCAAAGACAGTGATACATGAACTTGCAGAGCATGAAGCCTCCTGAAGATGAAGACTATTTAGTTACTTATTTTGCTTCCGCTGAACTCGATATTACTTTTGATTCTTGATCTTCCTTCTTTCGTTCGTTCTTGGATTTTTATTGGAGTATTTGGACTCCTGTAACCTTTTTATTGATTATTGTATTATTCTTGCTCTTGATTCATGTATTTGTATTTATTATTATTGATAGACTAAAACCATGGATCCTGTGACGGATCGCACCCACGGGTTGTCGGGCGGGTAACCCGGGCCTGGCAGGCGGGGTGTGACATTATGTCTCATATCATCTGCATCAGTTCATGATTGATATCATATGGCTTATGTATTATGGAATAACTTTCCTTGCTGAGTTCTTTTGAACTCACTCCTTTTTGCAACATATTTTGTTAGACTTTTCTGCAGGTACTCCTACTGTTGACTGTGACGGTCAACACTTTGAGGACTAAGTTGGTGACTCATACCACTTTGGCTACGGTGACTACATCGGTGAAGGCTATCAGTTCAAGACTCATATTTGTCAGGAGTAGATCCGGCCTGGCTTAGTTTCTTATGATTATGTTAGTGAGGAGACATTGTATAAGTTAGAAGAAACTGTAACTTAGTTGCTTACCTTTTTATTTTCCTTCTTTGGAGATTTGGTTGTAACCTTTACCTTATTTCGATCTACCTTCCGCACAGTTGTCTTTTGATTTGGTACTTGTTATTCCGCACTCTGATGTTCGTTGTGATCCTTCTGTGATCATTTCTTAACTTTTATTATTAGATTATTTGAATACTATAAATTGTTCTTGCTTTTGATTATATTATTGTGATAAGTGGATATGATCGTTCCTAAACCTGGATCTTGTGGCTGTGGATCACTCCCGAGTAACCCAGATAGGGTACCCCCTGGGTGGATTTAGGGCGGGATGTGACAATAGTAGTAGATAACTGGGTACTCGGTGAGATTAGACTTATCCAAGTGGCTTTTACCCAACGGCCTAAGACCGAAATCTTTGATCCATTTATAAACAAATCTTAAAACCTGATTAGATTGTGGGAAAGTTCGATTGGCCAGAACAGCATTACAAGTGATCCATATACCATAACAAGTAATAATAAAGACAGAAAAAAAAAAAAACAAATTAGGGTAGAATTATCCAACATATTATGGGAAAGCATATAGTCACGGAAATCCCGCAAATCAGCTATAGGGAGATTCTCCAACCGGAGACCTAAAGGTCCCGAGGCCCAAACCCTTCGCGTCCATTGGCAAACTGCAAAGAGATGCCAAATTGATTCGCCATGGCTATCATCAAAACAAGACATCCAAAATGCGCAAGACCCACCAATATTCATGTACCGAAAACCATAACTACTCATGTCAGAATGAATCACCATTGAATGTAAAATCATCAAAACAAGACAATCAATTATGCAGCTGGTGTCACATCTAGTTAGGTCTTAATACTAATTTAATATTTAACTCAAAACCCAAGATTACTCATTAGTTACATCCGTGATTTTAGTGCATTGTCAAAAAGGTCAAAGTCAACACCGAGATTGATATCATATTGGATTTGCTATTATTGGTATCAACATTTTCAAACGAGTTTTTTTTTTTTGGTAGAAAACTATATTAAGTAGAAGGAGACACAAGCTCTGGCTGAGGAACATTCTCCTTCAGCAAGACAATGGAATTATGCCAAACCAGTGCTGTCTCAAGCACTAGGGCTTCCTGAGCCAAGGAATGAGCCACAGAGTTGGCTTCTCTTGGAGTAAAAGAAAAAACACAAGACAAGGTAGCCCTCACCAGAAGTCTGATATCAGAGAACACATTTTGTAGCTGAATTGGGACCGGAAGAGCTGGGTTTAAGAGGAGCCTTACCACTGAGAGACAGTCACTCTCAATGATTACATGAAACCAACCTTCCTCAGCTGCTAGCCATAGTCCTTGTCTTATCCCCATCGCTTCACCAACAACAGCCTCTCCGAACACTAGAGGAATAGACTTTGCCAGTAATGGGTCCCCATTCCAGTTTCTTGCAACAATGCCTAATCCACTTGCTGTCCTATCAGACCGTAGTGCTGCATCAATGTTGATCTTGATCACACCCCTTGGAGGTGGTTCCCACATGAGAGAGCCATGTTGGTGAACTCGTGGTTGAGATTGAGACAAGAAATTCAGACCTTCTTTGAGTCTCCCTACAGCAGTTTGGGCAGCAATGTACTCCATGGTTGCTTGAGTAGCCAACTGAATCACATCATCTGGCTTCCAACTATCTGTTGTGAAATGGTTAACGTTTCTTGCTCGCCAAAGATAACACAGCAGAAAACCTATCTGGGCTTCTAAATCCTTATATCCTCTTTGATCTTCTAGCTGCAGCTGCCCCCATTCTTTAATCTGTTGATCAATAGAGTGTGCTTGCTGCTCATTGAAGCGGAGACCCAGATTTGAATCTGATGCGTCCAAAATCTGCTGAGCCCTTAGATCTCCTCGTGATGACCTGCAAAACGAAAGCGTCAGATGTGGCCCGACCGCTGGGGTCGGGAGTCCACCTCCGAAGGCTAAGTCGGTTGATGAACTTAATCACAAACGGCTCTGCTAGAAGCACAGAGCTAAGGAATGAAGAACTGGGAAAGGTGATCTAGATAGCAGATCGCTGATAGTTTAGGTCTATCAGTATGTATCTGAACTTGAGTCTCAAATAGTATTCTTTTCGATCGATTGATCCCTCCCTCACCTTGTATGGTAGTGAGGTTTATATAGAGTGTACCTTCGAATCTCCTTCGTTGGATGCACTTGAGCCTTCTTCGGGTATTCGTTGGATCCTATCAGTTAGATCCGTTGAGCGATAGACTTCTACTAGTTTGGGCTAGTAGAGGACTCCTGAGATAACCTTTAGGTTATGCGATGGTTATCCCTTCGATAATGATTATCCGCAGCCGTCAGTTTGAGTCTGCCATCATTAGGGTGATTACCCTAATCCATAAGTAAGATTAGGGCACGCTTGCAGCCGAATAAGCTTTCTTCTTCAGCAAGCCATCTTCCGGATCCGGTTCGCTCGAGAGCGATTCGGTTTTCTCCGTCTCGACCGTGGTCGAGGGTCGGACCAGGTACGAACCCGGTCTGATCATAAACTCTACAACAGCACTGTAGGGAGTCGTATCAAAATGACGATCCTTCCTTAATATTGATTCCCATACTTCGTTCTCACCATCCCGGTACGCCTGCAAGTTATAAGCATTCAGCATATCAACAAAAGGCTTACTGTGTAAATACTTGAAGACGCAGGCTCTGCAAACATCAGTTGGAAGGGATTCGGGCAAAGAAACGACAGCTTGCCTTTCAGGTAACGTTTCAGATCCTTTGGCTCCTGACTTTCCAACTGTTCGCTCCAGTCGCCGGATCTTCTCCCTGGCATCATCCAAATCCGACTGAAGACGACCAATCATCGAATTTTTTTCTCCTGCCACCTCCCAAGCTAGTTTCCGAAGGCGAGCAATCTCAACATCTTTAGCTTCAGAGATCTCCCGAAGCCTAGAAACTTCATTGCTCAACCTCATCGAGCCTAGAAATTGCTTCCACTTGGTTGTGGAAGTTACCAGCAAGACTCCTGCAAACAACTTTCGAGTTAGCAAGGAGCAGAAAAGAAATTTTTCAGAATCAAAGGATAATGAAGAAAGACTTACATTACCAGTGACTTCGTAAAGACTTCATCTGGAAGTTTGGAAAGAACTCGCGCTCTCGAAGTCATTCGAGCAGCAAGTACACCATTCCAACGCTCTGTCAAACTCGTTTGACACTAATTCAGGCGAAGGATGAGAAGGATGAGCTACACCAAGAGAAGGATGAGCTCCATCACTTGTCACCCGACGACGCTTCCTAGTGGCAAAATCCTCCAACTCAGAAGGAGAGGAGGAGGATGCCAAACAAGCACTAGAGTTAGAAATAGGAGCAGCACTGTTGGGACCACACCTTCATCGGACGCCAACATAGTTGCCTCGGATGCCCGAAGAGTCTCCTTCGGGGGTGCACCAACAGCTCACCAGCAGCACCATCGGCAACGGAGTGATCAAGATCTTCCTGGGAAAGACGAGCGATCACTTTGGGCAAAGGAGGCACAGGGACGGCATCAATAGAAACTGTGGGAATCTGACTTGAAGATTCACCGCCAGCAGTCGCCTTACGCTTGGAGGATTCACTAGCTGAAACCACCGCACTAGCCCCAACCACCACCGACGGAACTCTTTTCTTGCAAGATTTTGCTCTGATAAAATTCGGGTTGATCTTGGGAGCCACTATGCAAAAAAAAAACCAGCCGTATCGATCTGAGAAATAAACAACAAGCAGCTTGGGAAACCCTAGTTTTCTAAAACTTCGACAAACCAACAAACTAAACCCCAAGTATAACTACGTGTAGTTTACTCGGGGGCAAGTGGGGAAAGAGATGAGTAATCAAAAAACTCACTTGTTCAGAAGTTGATAGAGCTGTTGTTGGAGTACGAGGAATACGGAAGCAGGCCGAAGGACGAAAGGTCGCTTTAGCACTTTAGCAAATCTAACTTGCAGAAGTCAGGATAGATGGAGAGTACCCACGAAGGCTTTAAATAGCCTCAGGTATTAAGACGACGGTTGAAGGCTAAGGACAACCGACGACCTAGATCAAAATGACGCTTCGAAATCCGCAAAAAGCAAGATCAACGGTCGAAGGGATGCCACATGGAAACATGTGGAAGCGAGCACCTGATGCAGAGATACCTCCAATCGTCGCACCGCCATTAAAATAACAGATGTATTTCCGATTCATTGGAAACAGTGAATGGTATACAAAAGCAGGAAAACGTTTGAACTTCGCAGAAGGGAAACGTGCAGACTTTGCAATAAATGAAGTAGTGGGGAAGATTAATGCATCTTCCCGAAACGCATCTTCACAATATTTCTACAAGATTATTATTCGACGAGGAATGAAAAGTTAAGTGATAAGTTTTATCATTAATACTTTGATATTCAAGGCAAGATTCCGGCAGGAGACGGGGAAATTTAGAGGCGAACATGAAAAAAGAAATGTTTATTCATTAAATTGAGGGTAAATCTTTACAAAAGGACAACTCCCTAAGCCTTTTCTTCTTTGTTGCCCGAGGGACCCTGGTCGGGAGGACTTTTCTCAGGACCATGAGAAGAGCCTTCCTCAAGAGCGGCATCGGCTGAGTCCTCTACAGCAACAACTTGAGACTCGGCTTGTGATTTCTCCTCTGGAAGTGCCGGCTCGTCATTCAGGTATGCCTCATATTGAGGGTCAGCTGGAAAAAGATCATCTTCTTCTTGAGCCCAGTCCGGGAGATCCATACCAACTTTCCCGAAGACCTCTTTGTGGCATACCTCACGAAAAGGAGCAGTGTCGAAGTCAGGGATCGATCCAAGGATTCGCTCCCAAACGTCGTTCTGCCCCATGCGATAAGCTTGAATGTTGTAGAGACCTAGCAACTCGGAGAAAGGTACGCTGTTCAGGTATTTCCGAATGCACTCCTTCCGAAGCTCTGGCTTTATATGCTCAGGCTTGCTAGGGATCGCCAACTTCAGATGTTCTTCGAGCTCCCTACTTTTGATTTCAAGTCTGTCACCAAACAATGTGGCAGCTGCCTTTTGCTTCCTGGCCTCGCGCTCGGCAGCAATGACACGAATTTTTGAAGCTTCGAGGGCTTCCTTGAGGGAGATCACTTCTTCCTCATGCTTTTTCTGCAGCTCCACGGTAGCTGCAGTCAGCTGGTCTATTTCAGAATTGGCCTTGGCCAATGTTGGTACTCCAATACAAACAGAGATCCTTGAGTAAGAACCATGAACTCAGCTTCCTTCGCATCTTTCACCGCCTCGGGAAAGTAATTCATACAAAAAGCCTCTTTAAACAACTCCCAAGTTACAACTCCTGCATGCAAATCTTCCAAGACAGGCCGAGTGGAGATCCACCATGCATCGGCTTCTTGTTGTAACTTCTGCTCAAAGCAAACAGAATCTTCTCGAGCTTCCGAGCATTGCGGATGTCGGAAAGCCTTCTCCAACTCACGAAGCCACTTGTTAGGGAACAAGGGGTCCTTGGTAACTCCGGTGAAAGTGGGTACTTGCATCTTGAGAAAACTCTCCATCAAAGGAGTATGAGGAGTTCCGACTAAACCTCCCGCATTCGGGACTACGGCATGAGGATTCACATTAGCACCAGCTCGGGTCTCATTATGCGAGTCATGAAACCCACCAACATCTGGTTGAACCGAGCCGCTTGTCTGCTGCATCATATTGCCCATAATATTGGCAATATCTCGGAAACTTCCAACATTCGGGGCACCAGGTATCTCATGGGTACCCTGATCAACATTAGGTATCTCACCACCTCCATGAGGTATTTCACCACCTCCCTGAGGTATTTCACCACCTCCTTGACCACTGGATTCACCACGCCCACTTCTCACAAAGAACCATTCGCAAAACGGAGAACATCAAAATACCGAATTTCGAAGTTTCAACATAAACCACAAGTCCAAATGATTTGAAAACTTAAATCATGCTTAAATATATCCATATAGTCATCAAACAATAATCCATAAGGCAAAAATCACATTTTCCAAAAATTCAACAGCAAATGAGGTCTCTGTGACCATTGGTCGAGTGATTGGTCGATTGACCCAGTCGACCAATGAGTCGACCAATGCGATGTGAATGTGAAAATTCGCATTATAAGCCTCATTTTCACATTCCAACCTCATTCTAACTTCTTCCAAAGGTGAGAGAGCTCTAGGGAAAGTCTCCAAAGGTTCTCACAAGTATTCTTGAGGTGATTTGGTGCTTCAACAACAACACAACAACCCACAATCTTCACAAACAAGGTAAATCTCTCATTCTTTCTTCCATTTTCATCTTCTCATGCTTGCATTTCAAACAAAACCATGCTTTGCTTGTATCCAATGCTAGAAATCATGCTTAGGAATGCTTAGAAACATATTCCCTAGGTTTTAAACACAATGCCATGCATAGACAACAAGTTTTAACATATTGGTGTTCATCTCGCAACGTTTTCATACCGAAATCGATATCTTTAGAAAAATCTTGTTTTCTCTCAAACCGCTTGAAATTTTCGCACGAGATCAAATGCTACATGCTCAAGATGACATTGTAGATAGGTCCATACAATTTGATTTAACCAATTTCAACTTTTCAAAAATCCAATTTTGACCTAAATTGCAAAATCCCCAAATTTCCTTCTTGCTGAATTTTCCGCTTTAATCCAAGTTTTCGATCGATTTTCATCAAACAAACTTCATAGACATGAAATTCCAAGTATTGCGCACGTGCTAGTATGTTCAAATCAAATTTCCCCCAAATTTGAAATTTTCCGAAAAATTACGAAAATACCCTTTTTGCTCAAATCTTAAGGTAGCACTAATTGGAATTGTCTCTTGTTTCAGATATCCACTATGCAGTGGGGAGGGCGAGGACGAGGTAGAGGTCGCGGTCGCATTGTAGGTGCTCTTAGGGGCAGAGGTCAGGTTCCTTCGGAGCCTAGACAGGAGGTTAGGAGACCAGACATGTTTGACACACCTCAGGCCGAGTTCCTGTACGAGGCCTACTTCAGTTACTGCAATATCGAGATGGGACGTCTACTTCACTTACGCCAGCTCAGAGCCTTTAGGATTCGGCAGAGATTCGACACATTGCAGTGGACTCATCTCTTCACCGAGGATCTGCTGGTATACCCGGATCTAGTGAGGTTGTTCATCAGCAACCTTACCTACACAGAGGAGGCTCGAGGTCAAGGACATCCACTTAGACTTGTCCTCAGGAGCAGGGTCTTCCGGACTCAGATTCGCTTCTCCACCAGGACACTGGCTGAGATCTTGCGGGTTCCTTACTATCCACGGCGGTGTGTGTGGATATCTGGCAGAGCAGATCCGGACAGCCATCTGATGCCGTACGAGCTTCGCGAGATATGCTCTACGCTATGGGATAGCCGTCGATGCTTCACTCCGTGGACCAGCGGACGGATGACGGATTCTGCACGGATTATCGGTCGCATAGTCGGCCGAAACATTATGCCGAAAGCCGGTGTCACGTCCTCCCAGCCGGTACCCTATCTGGCATACTCGAGAGTGTGATCCACAGCCCGAAGATCAGGTATCGAGTGATCAACCTCCCACATAAACAATCACATAATCATGAACAATCATAATAAAAGTGCGGAAGATAAACCATAGATCCAATAAAGAAAGAATGAATCATAAATGAATCAGAATAATAGATATAGTCAGAGTGTCAAACAGATAAGTAAAGTGAGGCAAAAATCCCACTCTACAACCAGCGGAAAAGTAGCTCTAAAAGAATAAACTAGACAAAATCTAATCCCAGTAGCAAGTACATTGGGTAACTAAATTGTTCTCCACTTTATAGACAACATCCTTATAAGTGTAAATCTCATAAATGGCACAAGGACGCTTCCACTCAATGGTCGGACTAAGCATCGTACGGAGCATAACCACTCGCGGGATCTTCAGTGTAATTGTGGTAACCGCAATCACCTTCCTGGAGATATGCCTCTTCGCCTTGCGCTTCTTCATAGGGACCGTCATAGTACTCAAGTACTGCGGGATAGTCTAACAAACATTGTACAATAAAGGAATGAGTTTCAAAGAAACTCGAGAAGGCGATTAAAATCCATAATAACATAAATGGCAGGATTCCAGAACAAACATAAATGCAATATGATATGAGACAAACAATGAATGAATGAATCTAACTCTATTTATGTTGGTCTCTATTGGCAGACATGCTTTAAGTCATAGCACCGTACTTCTTTAGGAAAGTCCACTCACATCCTCAACCATTTAAGATATCTTGGATTCTCTCACGGATCATTTCACCGGTCTTGAGCAGCCGATTGGTAATGGGTCCTTCATCCCTCAGGACAAACCATGGCAGGGGGTTAAGTCAACACACTCTCTCACAACCATTTGGTATAAGTACTGGCGCATGTCAGGGTAAAACCTAGCCAAATGCAAGTCTTCTACTTAGTTACATCAAGTCAGATCCAGATACGTCCATTCCTCGTCCCTGACGATCCTTTCCGGTATCCTTCACACTAGAGTCCTCATAGTCCCTGACTACGGACTCATCAACCCTATTGGTTATCCACATATGGTAAACAGGAAGCTCTCACGTCCTCTCACGGGTTGGTTACCGGTCTTAAGCGCCCGTGAGCCCAAGTCTAACCATATGCAACCCTACCAATAAATGGCCCCCACAATGTGATTCCTGTCCTCTCATGGGTTGGTTACCGGTCTTGAGCGCCCATGAATCCCCATTGCTACCACGGGTCGTTCGGTCTCAATACCCCTCCGATTAGGGTCTGACATAACAGGACATCCTAGCCAAACACTACTAGACAATCCTAGATATGTCATCCAATAGTTTAGGAAGGTGTGGAGAGGGCATCTCCGGAAACATCCCATAATATTCCCGTAGTAGTCCAAGGACAGAAGTGTCAAAAGGACACCTCTCCTTTCCAAACCATACTTAAGCATACACATGCATCAATTCATATCATCACATATATGGTAACTTCATATATGGAAAGAAATCAATAATTACAATCACTTTGTATATAATTGGTAAGTAAATCATACATGAATCAATTCAATATGAATAAGTAATGCTACTGTAATCAAAGTTATGCAACGGTAGTATAGCATTGTAAGAATCTAATTTAGGAAACATGTCAATGATATTCAAATATAGAAACTAGATTCATGCTATCTATGTAATTAAGGAAATAACCATCCTTACCTTTTATAACTCGCAAAGGAATCCTAAGAAATCAAGTAAGATCTTGGCAAACTTGAGAAGGAGGTCCTAAACAAGTATATACAACATATTAGGAAAGATCCCTAACAGAAAAGATACCAAAACATCCAACACAGACCAATTCTGGAGTTGTTGTACTCATTGGTCGAGTGGATTGGTCGACTGGTCCAGTCGACCAATCAGTCGACCAATGCAGACAGTAGCCTAAAAAAAACAGAGTTTTAAGATATGAAATCCAAATTTGGTGGTTCAAAAGGGTACTAATCAAGGGGTAAACTACATCAGTAGTATTCTAACATATAGGGGACTTCAAAACACCAATCAATTCAAGACTTCAAGATCCAAATTAGGAAACAAAAAGTTACCATAATTAGATCAACCATGGATCTTGATGAATTCGAAATAGAAATCAAAGACAAGAACAATAGGAGGATGGATCATTGCTTCAGGTAAAGGTATCATGAAAACATACTTAGATCTTCAAGGAAAAGTTGACCAGGAAAGAAGAAAAGTTTGTTTGGTCTGACGCCTGTGAGAAGAATTTCCAAGAGTTGAAAGATAGATTGACAAGTGCCCCGGTTTTGACTATACCTAATAGTTCCGGTGGTATGACAGTTTATACTGATGCGTCAAAGATTGGTTTGGGTTGTGTACTGATGCAACATGGCAAGGTCGTAGCCTATGCTTCTCAGCAATTGAAGGATTATGAGCGGAATTACCCCACTCACGATCTAGAACTTGCCGCCGTTTCTTTGCTTTGAAGATTTGGAGACATTTCCTTTACGGTGAGAAGATTGCCATCTTCACGGATCATAAAAGTTTGAAATACTTCTTTACCCAAAAGGAGTTGAACATGAGACAAAGGAGATGGTTGTAACTAGTCTCCGATTATGATTGTGATATTCAGTATCACCCTGGGAAAGCAAACGTTGTTGCTTGATGCTCTTAGTAGGAAGAACCGGAAGAAGACTTTGGATTTGAATGCGTTGAGTTTACCATTGTGGTCTTCTATTGAGAGCTTTGATTTGGAAATCGTCCCTGAGAATTTTGATTTTATTCTTTCTGCCATGACGGCAAGATCTGGTCTTAGAGATAAGATTGTTGCTTTGCAGAGTTCTGATCAAGAGTTTTTGATCAAAGTTGAGAAGATTTCTTCGAATCCTGAGTCGGACCCCGACTTTGGTATATCCATGGATGGTGCTTTGTTGTTTAGAGGAAGACTGTGTGTGCTCGCAAATGAAGAAGTTAAGAAAGAAATATTGAAGGAAGCACACCAGTCGGTCTTTACTATACACCGGGAAGCACCAAGATGTACAAGGACTTGAAGGAACATTTTTGGTGGATTGGTCTAAAGGCGGATGTTGATGATTTTGTTGCCAAGTGTGAGACTTGCCAACGTGTGAAAGCCATTCGACAACCTCCATCCGGATTACTTCAGCCTCTTCCTATTCCTAGTTGGAAGTGGGAGGATATCTCCATGGACTTTGTGACTAGCTTGCCTCGGACAAGTAAAGGCAATGACACTTGTGTGGGTGATTGTTGATAGGTTGACCAAATCAGCCCATTTCATTCCTATGAAGATCACTCATACTCTGGATAAGCTAGCAAGGCTTTATGTGGATAATGTGGTTCGCTGCATGGTGTGCCATTGAGTATTGTTTCGGATCGTGATCCTAGGTTCACCTCAAGGTTTTGGAATAGTTTGCGAGAAGGCCTTGGGAACCCAATTGAACTTGAGTACAGCTCATCATCCACGGTCGATGGACAATCCGAGCGGACAATTCGGACATTGGAAGACATGCTCGAGATCTTGTGTGGTGGATATGGGTGGTAATTGGGATGAACACCTAGCTTTGGTTGAGTTTGCCTACAACAACGGTTATTAGGCAACAATAGGCATGGCTCCATTCAAGGCTTTGTATGGCGGTACTTGTAGGACACCTTTGTCTTGGTGAGGCAAGTGAAAGAAAAGTCTTAGGTCCTGAAATGATTGAAGCTACGAGTGCTATGGTAGATATGATAAGAGAACGGATTAAGTCGCTCGAGTCAAGACAGAAATCTTATCTTGATAAGAGAAGGACCGATTTGGAATTTCAAGTTGGAGAGAAAGTTTTTCTGAAAAAGTTTCACCAATGAAGGGTGTGATGAGATTCAATGTTAAGGGAAAGCTTAGCCTCGTTACATTGGACCTTTCGAGATTTTGGAAAAGGTTGGACCTGTTGCGTATCGATTAGCATTACCTCCGCCTCTTGCTGGTGTTCACAATGTGTTTCATATTTCGATGCTCCGAAAATACATAGAGAATCCGGAACACATTTTGCAGCAAGCACTGAAGGACTTAGTGCTGATTTGACCTACGATGAAGAACCGGCCGAAATCTTGGATAGGAAGGACAAGCAGCTGCGGAATCGCACCATCCCTTTGGTGAAGATTCGGTGGAAGAACCATACCCCTGAAGAAGCTTCTTGGGGGAAGGAAGAAGACATGAAGGAGAAGTTTCCCTACCTCTTTGGAAGCACAGGTACGCTTTCAATTTCGAGGACGAAATTTCTTTAAGGGGGGGAGAATGTAAAACCCAGCCCTAACCTTGACCCGGAAACCTTGTTATTTGTAGGTCCGATGACCCGGAGTAAAGTAAGAAGTCAGCTTTGGGCCATCCCAGTGGAGGACTTGGTGTCTGGCTTTGAATCCATGAAAGTTGATGATGAAGTTCTATTTATGGAAACTGAATCTTGATGAAGATCGGATTAGTTGATGGACTTGGAGTGCTCTCTATCTTGGTTTGAAGGCATTTCTACCTATTAGGTAAGTCACTTGACTTGTGTGCAAAACCCCTTTAGGATTGGATTTGATCTGGGCCTTCAATTCCCTGTTTTGGTCTTTGGAAATTAGGTTTTTCTTGCTCTATTTAAGTCCAATCTCGAGTCCACTTCGTATTTGCTGCCTCCAAACTCTCTGGAACGAACCAAAGACCTCAGCAAGTCATCTCCCTTGCATCCTTGGTGTTTACTTGACGGATCTTCGTCGAAACTCTTCCTTTTGCATCAAAAGGTATGTCTACTCTCTCTTCTTCTCCTCCATCTTTGTTTTTCTTTCCTTTTTGAGTTGAGACAGTAGAAGAGATGCTGCATTCTCTGTTGCAAACATCTCTCGAACATGTTCTCATGATCATCCTAAGGATTTGAGGCTAGAACAATGATCTTAACCATGATCATTGCAAGCTTTTGAAGGAATCATGATCAAACCATGATCTAATCTTGTTAAACTTCTGATTTGAATTTTGATCTCTTTGGATCTTCTATATTGATCATGTCAGTAGTTAATTACTGTGTTTTCTTTCCATGATCAATAATCTATCAATTTCTAGTTGTTCTCTTCTACCATACTATGTGTTCTTCATGAAGCATGGTAGTTACATATATGGTAGGTTTTATTTCCTTATTTAGATTTATGCTTCTAAGCCTTGTTCCTTGAAGATCTAAGTATGTTTTCATGATACCTTTACCTGAAGCAATGATCCATCCTCCTATTGTTCTTGTCTTTGATTTCTATTTCGAATTCATCAAGATCCATGGTTGATCTAATTATGGTAACTTTTTGTTTCCTAATTTGGATCTTGAAGTCTTGAATTGATTGGTGTTTTGAAGTCCCCTATATGTTAGAATACTACTGATGTAGTTTACCCCTTGATTAGTACCCTTTTGAACCACCAAATTCGGATTTCATATCTTAAAACTCTGTTTTTTTTAGGCTCGTATGCATTGGTCGATTGATTGGTCGATTGGACCGATCGACCAATCCACTCGACCAATGAGTACAAAGCAACTCCAGAATTGGTCTGTGTTGGATGTTTTGGTATCTTTTCTGTTAGGGATCTTTCCTAATATGTTGTATATACTTGCTTTTGACCTCCTTCTCAAGTTTGCCAAGATCTTACTTGATTTCTTAGGATTCCTTTGCGAGTTATAAAAGGTAAGGATGGTTATTTCCTTAATTACATAGATAGCATGAATCTGGTTTCTATATTTGAATATCATTGACATGTTTCCTAAATTAGATTCTTACAATGCTATACTACCTTTGCATAACTTTGATTACAGTAGCATTACTTATTCATATTGAATTGATTCATGTATGATTTACTTACCAATTATATACAAAGTGATTGTAATTATTGATTTCTTTCCATATATGAAGTTACCATATATGTGATGATATGAATTGATGCATGTGTATGCTTAAGTATGGTTTGGAAAGGAGAGGTGTCCTTTTGACACTTCTGTCCTTGGACTACTACGGGAATATTATGGGATGTTTCCGGAGATGCCCTCTCCACACCTTCCTAAACTATTGGATGACATATCTAGGATTGTCTAGTAGTGTTTGGCTAGGATGTCCTGTTATGTCAGACCCTAATCGGAGGGGTATTGAGACCGAACGACCCGTGGTAGCAATGGTGATTCATGGGCGCTCAAGACCGGTAACCAACCCGTGAGAGGACAGGAATCACATTGTGGGGGCCATTTATTGGTAGGGTTGCATATGGTTAGACTTGGGCTCACGGGCGCTAAAGACCGGTAACCAACCCGTGAGAGGACGTGAGAGCTTCCCGTTTACCATATGTGGATAACCAATAGGGTTGATGAGTCCGTAGTCAGGGACTATGAGGACTCTAGTGTGAAGGATACCGGAAAGGATCGTCGGGGACGAGGAATGGACGTATCTGGATCGACTTGATGTAACTAAGTAGAAGACTTGCATTTGGCTAGGTTTTACCCTGACATGCGCCAGTACTTATACCAAATGGTTGTGAGAGAGTGTGTTGACTTAACCCCCTGCCATGGTTTGTCCTGAGGGATGAAGGACCCATTACCAATCGGCTGCTCAAGACCGGTGAAATGATCCGTGAGAGAATCCAAGATATCTTAAATGGTTGAGGATGTGAGTGGACTTTCCTAAAGAAGTACGATGCTATGACTTAAAGCATGTCTGCCAATAGAGACCAGCATACATAGAGTTAGATTCATTCATTCATTGTTTGTCTCATATCATATTGCATTTATGTTTGTTCTGGAATCCTGCCATTTATGTTATTATGGATTTTTACTGTCTTACTGAGTATCTTTTAAACTCATTCCTTTATTGTACAATGTTTGTTAGACTATCCTGCAGGTACTGAGTACTATGACGGTCCCTATGAAGAAGCGCAAGGCGAAGAGGCATATCTCCAGGAAGGTGATTGCGGTTACCACAATTACACTGAAGATCCCGCGAGTGGTTATGCTCCGTACGATGCTTAGTCCGACCATTGAGTGGAAGCGTCCTTGTGCCATTTATGAGATTTACACTTATAAGGATGTTGTCTATAAAGTGGAGAACAATTTAGTTACCCAATGTACTTGCTACTGGGATTAGATTTTGTCTAGTTTATTCTTTTAGAGCTACTTTTCCGCTGGTTGTAGAGTGGGATTTTTGCCTCACTTTACTTATCTGTTTGACACTCTGACTATATCTATTATTCTGATTCATTTATGATTCATTCTTTCTTTATTGGATCTATGGTTTATCTTCCGCACTTTTATTATGATTGTTCATGATTATGTTATTGTTTATGTGGGAGGTTGATCACTCGATACCTGATCTTCGGGCTGTGGATCACACTCTCAGGTATGCCAGATAGGGTACCGGCTGGGAGGACGTGACTGATTGGTACACCTACTGGTCCTGTTGGTACTCCAACACAGACAGCCCGAACGAATCTGTCACGTCCTTGACCCGGAAACCTTGTTATTTGTAGGTCCGATGACCCGGAGTAAAGTAAGAAGTCAGCTTTGGGCCATCCCAGTGGAGGACTTGGTGTCTGGCTTTGAATCCATGAAAGTTGATGATGAAGTTCTATTTATGGAAACTGAATCTTGATGAAGATTGGATTAGTTGATGGACTTGGAGTGCTCTCTATCTTGGTTTGAAGGCATTTCTACCTATTAGGTAAGTCACTTGACATGTGTGCAAAACCCCTTTAGGATTGGGTTTGATCTGGGCCTTCAATTCCCTGTTTTGGACTTGCTGTCATCATTGGTCGACTGATTGGTCGACTGGGCCAGTCGACCAATCCACTCGACCAATGAGTGCTCTCTTTGGCAATTAGGTTTTTCTTGCTCTATTTAAGTCCAATCTCGAGTCCACTTCGTATTTGCTGCCTCCAAACTCTCTGGAACGAACCAAAGACCTCTGCAAGTCATCTCCCTTGCATCCTTGGTGTTTACTTGACGGATCTTCGTCGAAACTCTTCCTTTTGCATCAAAAGGTATGTCTACTCTCTCTTCTTCTCCTCCATCTTTGTTTTTCTTTCCTTTTTGAGTTGAGACAGTAGAAGAGATGCTGCATTCTCTGTTGCAAACATCTCTGAACATGTTCTCATGATCATCCTAAGGATTTGAGGCTAGAACAATGATTTTAACCATGATCATTGCAAGCTTTTGAAGGAATCATGATCAAACCATGATCTAATCTTGTTAAACTTCTGATTTGAATTCTGATCTCTTTGGATCTTCTTTATTGATCATGTTAGTAGTTAATTACTGTGTTTTCTTTCAATGATCCATAATCTATCAATTTCTAGTTGTTCTCTTCTACCATACTATGTGTTCTTCATGAAGCATGGTAGTTACATATATGGTAGGTTTTATTTCCTTATTTAGATTTATGCTTCTAAGCCTTGTTCCTTGAAGATCTAAGTATGTTTTCATGATACCTTTACCTGAAGCAATGATCCATCCTCCTATTGTTCTTGTCTTTGATTTCTATTTCGAATTCATCAAGATCCATGGTTGATCTAATTATGGTAACTTTTTGTTTCCTAATTTGGATCTTGAAGTCTTGAATTGATTGGTGTTTTGAAGTCCCCTATATGTTAGAATACTACTGATGTAGTTTACCCCTTGATTAGTACCCTTTTGAACCACCAAATTCGGATTTCATATCTTAAACTCTGTTTTTTTTAGGCTCTTCGTCTGCATTGGTCGATTGATTGGTCGACTGGACAATCGACCAATCCACTCGACCAATGAGTACAGCAACTCCAGAATTGGTCTGTGTTGGATGTTTTGGTATCTTTTCTGTTAGGGATCTTTCCTAATATGTTGTATATACTTGTTTTTGACCTCCTTCTCAAGTTTGCCAAGATCTTACTTGATTTCTTAGGATTCCTTTGCGAGTTATAAAAGGTAAGGATGGTTATTTCCTTAATTACATAGATAGCATGAATCGGGTTTCTATATTTGAATATCATTGACATGTTTCCTAAATTAGATTCTTACAATGCTATACTACCTTTGCATAACTTTGATTACAGTAGCATTACTTATTCATATTGAATTGATTCATGTATGATTTACTTACCAATTATATACAAGTTGATTGTAGTTATTGATTTCATTTCATATATGAAGTTACCATATATGTGATGATATGAATTGATGCATGTGTATGCTTAAGTATGGTTTGGAAAGGAGAGGTGTCCTTTTGACACTTCTGTCCTTGGACTACTACGGGAATATTATGGGATGTTTCCGGAGATGCCCTCTCCACACCTTCCTAAACTATTGGATGACATATCTAGGATTGTCTAGTAGTGTTTGGCTAGGATGTCCTGTTATGTCAGACCCTAATCGGAGGGGTATTGAGACCGAACGACCCGTGGTAGCAATGGTGATTCATGGGCGCTCAAGACCGGTAACCAACCCGTGAGAGGACAGGAATCACATTGTGGGGGCCATTTATTGGTAGGGTTGCATATGGTTAGACTTGGGCTCACGGGCGCTAAAGACCGGTAACCAACCCGTGAGAGGACGTGAGAGCTTCCCGTTTATCATATGTGGATAACCAATAGGGTTGATGAGTCCGTAGTCAGGGACTATGAGGACTCTAGTGTGAAGGATACCGGAAAGGATCGTCAGGGACGAGGAATGGACGTATCTGGATCTACTTGATGTAACTAAGTAGAAGACTTGCATTTGGCTAGGTTTTACCCTGACATGCGCCAGTACTTATACCAAATGGTTGTGAGAGAGTGTGTTGACTTAACCCCCTGCCATGGTTTGTCCTGAGGGATGAAGGACCCATTACCAATCGGCTGCTCAAGACCGGTGAAATGATCCGTGAGAGAATCCAAGATATCTTAAATGGTTGAGGATGTGAGTGGACTTTCCTAAAGAAGTACGGTGCTATGACTTAAAGCATGTCTGCCAATAGAGACCAGCATAAATAGAGTTAGATTCATTCATTCATTGTTTGTCTCATATCATATTGCATTTATGTTTGTTCTGGAATCCTGCCATTTATGTTATTATGGATTTTTAACTGCCTTACTGAGTTTCTTTGAAACTCATTCCTTTATTGTACAATGTTTGTTAGACTATCCTGCAGGTACTGAGTACTATGACGGTCCCTATGAAGAAGCGCAAGGCGAAGAGGCATATCTCCAGGAAGGTGATTGCGGTTACCACAATTACACTGAAGATCCCGCGAGTGGTTATGCTCCGTACGATGCTTAGTCCGACCATTGAGTGGAAGCGTCCTTGTGCCATTTATGAGATTTACACTTATAAGGATGTTGTCTATAAAGTGGAGAACAATTTAGTTACCCAATGTACTTGCTACTGGGATTAGATTTTGTCTAGTTTATTCTTTTAGAGCTACTTTTCCGCTGGTTGTAGAGTGGGATTTTTGCCTCACTTTACTTATCTGTTTGACACTCTGACTATATCTATTATTCTGATTCATGTATGATTCATTCTTTCTTTATTGGATCTATGGTTTATCTTCCGCACTTTTATTATGATTGTTCATGATTATGTTATTGTTTATGTGGGAGGTTGATCACTCGATACCTGATCTTCGGGCTGTGGATCACACTCTCGGGTATGCCAGATAGGGTACCGGCTGGGAGGACGTGACAGATTGGTATCAGAGCCCAAGGTTCGAGGAGATCCTAACCACAAAAGACAATAACTGAACATTCCTGAGTCATTGATCTGAAATGACTCTTCTACTCTTAGAAGTGAATAATAGAACACTTGGATTAGAAACTTAATCTATGAAGCATAACAGAACATTTCCGAATAACATACCATAATTATACTTAAATAAATGTCATTAATGCAAAGAAAAGAAAGGTGCATAATATACAATAATTAAGTGAAACAAAATGAACTTCATTAATTTCAAAAGCTTTTACAACGATTGCATTTGAAATGCATAAATGGAAATCCTAAGGTACAGTCTATCTAGGTGATCTCTCTCGATCTCTGTATGCTCCGAACTCCTCCGCTAGCTGAGTCACCTGATGCTCTATCCTATCCTGTCGTGACTCCATCCTCTCGTACATCTGCTCCTGTCTCGACCTCCATCCTCTCTAGCATGGAAGTCATCGATCTCATCTGTGCTCCAAGATCCGAAGTCTCCGGAACGCATGTGAAGGGCCACCTGCCTCGAAGTGTGATGAAGGAAACTCGTGATGCACGGGCTCAGCCTCGTGCATATCTGCATCATCTCCGGCCTGATCATCACTATTAGGACCAATATCCTCTCCTCCATCCTCTCGACCCCCGATCCTCATCCCTCGATTCATCATCATCCTCACCCTCCGGACCGGGAGATCTCTCCGACCGCTGTAGTCTCATCCGACGAATGGTCCGAGTCCCAATAGAGTATCCCCGTGAACCAGTGTCCACCGGTGTATCCTCGAAACTCACCCCGAAATGCCCGAAGATCAAAGTCAGTAGCCTCCCATAGCAAAGGTTCCGCATCCTAGGCCGCAGAACTAAGTCCAGCATGACCTGCTGAATGATGTAGGAGAGATCGATCTCGAAGCCCATGTAGATGCGGTAGATGACTAAGGCCTCCATCACTGTGACCCGATGGTGATGTCCGGCTTTCGGCATGATGTTTCGGCCGACTATGCGACCGATAATCCGTGCAGAATCCGTCATCCGTCCGCTGGTCCACGGAGTGAAGCATCGACGGCTATCCCATAGCGTAGAGCATATCTCGCGTAGCTCGTACGGCATCGGATGGCTGTCCAGATCTGCTCCTCGTAGGTATCCACACACACTGCTGTGGATAGTAAGGAACCTGCAAGATCTCAACCAGTGTCCGGGTAGAGAAGCGAATCTGAGTCCGGAAGACCCTGCTCCTTAGGACAAGTCTAAGTGGATGTCCTTGGCCTCGAGCCTCCTCTGTGTAGGTAAGGTTGCTGAATAACAACCTCACTAGCTCCGGGTATACCGGCAGATCCTCGGTGAAGAGATGAGTCCACTGCAACGTGTCGAATCTCTGCCGAATCCTAAAGACTCGAGCTGGCGTAAGTGAAGTAGACGTCCCATCTCAATATTGCAAGTAACTCAAAGTAGGCCTCGGACGAGAACTCGGCCCGAGGTGTGTCGAACATGTCTGGTCTCCGAACCTCCTGTCTAGGCTCTGAAGGAACCTGACCTCTGCCCCTAAGTGCCCCTACAATGCGACCACGACCTCGACCTCGTCCTCGCCCTCCCCTCTGCATAGTGTGTATCTGTGAAAGAGACAAGAGACAATTCCAGTTAGTCCTACCTTAAGATTTGAGCCAAAAGGGTATTTTCGTAATTTTTCGGAAAATTTCAAATTTGAGGGAAATTTGAATTGACCATACTAGTATGTGCGCAATACTTGGAATTTCATGTCTATGAAGTTTGTTTGATGAAAATCGATCGAAAACTTGGATTAAAGCGAAAAATTCAGCAAGAAGAAAATTTGGGGATTTTGCAATTTAGGTCAAAATTGGATTTTTTGAAAAGTTGAAATTGGCTAAATCAAATTGTATGGACCTATCTACAATGTCATCTTGAGCATGTAGCATTTGATCTCGTGCGAAAATTCCAAGCGGTTTGAGAGAAAACGGAATTTTTCTAAAGATATTGATTTTGGTATAAAAACTTTGCGAGATGAACACCATTATGTTAAAACTTGTAGTCTATGCATGGCATTGTGTTTAAAACCTAGGGAATATGTTACTAAGCATTCCTAAGCATGATTTCTAGCATTGGATACAAGTAAAGCATGGTTTTATTGAAATGCAAGCATGAGAAGATGAAAATGGAAGAAAGAATGAGAGATTTACCTTGTTTGTGAAGTTTGTGTGTTGTGGTGTTGTTGTTGAAGCACCAAATCACCTCAAGAACACTTGTGAGAACTCTTGGAGACTTTCCCTAGAGCTCTCTCACCTTTGGAAGAAGTTAGAATGAGGTTGGAATGTGAAAATGAGGCTTATAATGCGAATTGTCGCATTCTGTCTGCATAGGTCGACTCATTGGTCGACCGGGTCAGACGACCAATCACTCGACCAATGGTCACAGAGACCTCAGTTGCTGTTGAATTTTTGGAAAATGTGATTTTTGCCTTATGGATTATTGTTTGATGACTATATGGATATATTTAAGCATGATTTAAGTTTTCAAATCATTTGGAATTGTGGTTTATGTTGAAACTTCGAAATTCGGTATTTTGATGTTCTAGGTTTTGCAGAATGGTTACTGTGAGAAGTGGGCGTGGTGAATCCAGTGGTCATGGTGGTGGTGAAATACCTCAAGAAGGTGGTGAAATACCTCATGGAGGTGGTGAGATACCTAATGTTGATCTGTGGTACCCATGAGATACCCGGTGCCCCGAATGTTGGAAGTTTCCGAGATATTGCCAATATTATGGGCAATATGATGCAGCAGCAAGCAGCTCAGTTCAACCAGATGTTGGTGGGTTTCATGACTCTGCATAATGAGACCCGAGCTGGTGCTAATGTGAATCCTCATGCAGCAGTCTTGAATGCGGGAGGTTTAGCTGGAACTCCTCATACTCGCCTGATGGAGAGTTTTCTGAAGATGCAAGTACCCACTTTCACTGGAGTTACCAAGGACCCCTTGTTTCCTAACAAGTGGCTTCGTGAGTTGGAGAAGGCTTTCCGACATCCGCAATGCTCGGAAGCTCGTAAGATTCCCTGTTTGCTGAACCGAGTTGCAACAAGAAGTTGATGCATGGTGGATCTCCACTCGGCCTGTTTTGGAAGGTTTGCATGCAGGAGTTGTAACTTGGGAGTTGTTCAAAGAGGCTTTTTGTATGAATTACTTTCCCGAGGCGGTGAAAGATGCGAAGGAAGCTGAGTTCATGGTTCTTACACAAGGATCTCTGTCTCGTGTTGGAGTACCAACAGAAGTTCGAGGAGCTTCATTTCTTTCCTCCGGATTCTCTCGAAGGATGACCTCGTCAAAGCGAAGAAGTTCTTCAAAGGACTGCGCCCTGCAATTAAAGCTTACCTCACAGTTCAGCCTATAGTGAGCTATGCTCAAGTGGTGCAGAACTCGAAGAAATTGGAAGAAACAGAGAAGGAAAGTGCACGTGTGCAAAAGCCCTGGCAGCCAAGGAACTCTGGGTTAGTGGATCGTAACGACCGTCGTTTTGTGAGACCTACACCCTACCCCACTCCTACCTTCGTGCTAAGAGTGTAGGTCGAACACGGGTTTTCAGCAGCCCGGCTAGTTTAGACAAAGATGGCGGGAAACCGACCACCAGCAAGTGCAAGTGCAAGTGCAAGGCCTTTTGTTCGAAGCCCTCTCGTTGCAGCCACCCCCGTTGGATCCAAAGAATCCTGTTTGCTTCTACCGCAAGCAAGCTGGTCATTTTGCTCGTGCTCTGTCCGAAGCGCCCTCGCCCAGCAGCCTCGCCCCAGGGTGAAGAGTGCTCCGCCTCCTCCCCTCCGGTAGAGTTTTCGGTATTTCCAAGGCTTGAGCAGATCCAAGCCATGAAGTGATTACAGGTACATTATTAGTTGCTTCTATTTTTGCATTTGTCTTATTTGATATGGGTGCATCTCATTCGTTCATGTCATCTCGCATTCATCAAGAAGACTAACCTAATCCCCGTGAAGTTGTCTAGTTGTTTAGTGATTAGTACACCCTACGGTCCTGTTGTGAAACTATATAAGGGGTTATCTAAATGTCCCGTGTTGATTGGTGAGAAGAACTTGGAAGCCAATTTTGTAATTCTTGATATGAAGGACTTCGATGTTATTTTGGGAATTGATTGGTTGACAGCCCACAAAGCCGTGTTCCTTTGTTCCTCAAGGAAGATTCAGGCCCATATTTGTGGAAGTCCGGTCTTTGAATTTCAGTGGTGAAAAGAGAAGGGTTTGTAAGAAGGTGCTGTCTCGCACCGATGCAAGTCTATGCCCTAGTGGATGATGCTTCATCTCGAAGGCAAGGGTAAAGTGGAGAAAAGAGTCAATGAAGTCGTGGTTGTCTGCGACTTTGTTGATGTCTTCCCCGATGATCTATCGGGAGTGCCTCCGGACAGGGATGTCGAGTTTTCTATTGATCTCGTCCCCGGTGCCGCCTCCGGTATCTAAAGCTCCGTATAGGATGGCTCCTACCGAGTTGAAAGAGTTGCAAAATCAGTTGAATGAGCTCATTGATAGAGGTTTCGTACAGCCTAGTGTGTCACCTTGGGGAGCTCCGGTCTTGTTTGTCAAAATCAGTTGAATGAGCTCAGTTGAATAAGTTGACTATCAAGAATAGATATCCGCTGCCCAGAATTGATGATCTCTTCGATCAGTTGAAGGGTGCAGTTGTGTTCTCAAAGATTGACTTAAGGTCCGGATATCACCAATTGAAAGTGAAGTCTAGTGATATCTTCAAGACAGCTTTCCGAACGCGGTATGGTCACTACGAGTTTAGAGTCATGCCCTTCGGATTGACCAATGCTCCTGCGGTGTTCATGGACCTCATGAACCGAGTATTTCATGATGTGCTTGATAAGTTTGTGATTGTTTTCATTGATGACATCTTGATCAATTCGAAGAGCGAAGAAGAGCATGCGAGTCATCTAAGTTTCACTTTGCAAAGGTTGCGAGAAAAGAAGTTGTTCGCTAAGTTTAGCAAGTGTGATTTCTGGCTTAAGAGAGTGGTATTCCTTGGTCATGTGGTTTTAGCCGAAGGTATTCGTGTCGATCCTGAAAAGGTCCAAGCTGTGGCTGATTGGGAAAGACCGAAGTCAGTAACGGAAATAAGAAGTTTTCTTGGATTGGCGGGTTGCTACCGAAGGTTTATTGAGAACTTTTCTCGGTTGGCTGCTCCTATGACTATGTTGACCAGGAAAGAAGAAAAGTTTGTTTGGTCTGACGCCTGTGAGAAGAATTTCCAAGAGTTGAAAGATAGATTGACAAGTGCCCCGGTTTTGACTATACCTGATAGTTCCGGTGGTATGACAGTTTATGTGGTAGGTATCTGTCACGTCCTCCCAGCCGGTACCCTATCTGGCATACCCGAGAGTGTGATCCACAGCCCAAAGATCAGGTATCGAGTGATCAACCTCCCACATAAACAATAACATAATCATGAACAATCATAATAAAAGTGCGGAAGATAAACCATAGATCCAATAAAGAAAGAATGAATCATAAATGAATCAGAATAATAGATATAGTCAGAGTGTCAAACAGATAAGTAAAGTGAGGCAAAAATCCCACTCTACAACCAGCGGAAAAGTAGCTCTAAAAGAATAAACTAGACAAAATCTAATCCCAGTAGCAAGTACATTGGGTAACTAAATTGTTCTCCACTTTATAGACAACATCCTTATAAGTGTAAATCTCATAAATGGCACAAGGACGCTTCCACTCAATGGTCGGACTAAGCATCGTAGGGAGCATAACCACTCGCGGGATCTTCAGTGTAATTGTGGTAACCGCAATCACCTTCCCGGAGATATGCCTCTTCGCCTTGCGCTTCTTCATAGGGACCGTCATAGTACTCAAGACTGCAGGATAGTCTAACAAACATTGTACAATAAAGGAATGAGTTTCAAAGAAACTCAAGAAGGCGCTTAAAATCCATAATAACATAAATGGCAGGATTCCGTAACAAACATAAATGCAATATGATATGAGACAAACAATGAATGAATGAATCTAACTCTATGTATGCTGGTCTCTATTGGCAGACATGCTTTAAGTCATAGCACCGTACTTCTTTAGGAAAGTCCACTCACATCCTCAACCATTTAAGATATCTTGGATTCTCTCACGGATCATTTCACCGGTCTTGAGCAGCCGATTGGTAATGGGTCCTTCATCCCTCAGGACAAACCATGGCAGGGGGTTAAGTCAACACACTCTCTCACAACCATTTGGTATAAGTACTGGCGCATGTCAGGGTAAAACCTAGCCAAATGCAAGTCTTCTACTTAGTTACATCAAGTCAGATCCAGATACGTCCATTCCTCGTCCCTGACGATCCTTTCCGGTATCCTTCACACTAGAGTCCTCATAGTCCCTGACTACGGACTCATCAACCCTGTTGGTTATCCACATATGGTAAACGGGAAGCTCTCACGTCCTCTCACGGGTTGGTTACCGGTCTTAAGCGCCGGTGAGCCCAAGTCTAACCATATGCAACCCTACCAATAAATGGCCCCCACAATGTGATTCCTGTCCTCTCACGTGTTGGTTACCGGTCTTGAGCGCCCATGAATCCCCATTGCTACCACGGGTCGTTCGGTCTCAATACCCCTCCGATTAGGGTCTGACATAACAGGACATCCTAGCCAAACACTACTAGACAATCCTAGATATGTCATCCAACGGTTTAGGAAGGTGTCCAGAGGGCATCTCCGGAAACATCCCATAATATTCCCGTAGTAGTCCAAGGACAGAAGTGTCAAAAGGACACCTCTCCTTTCCAAACCATACTTAAGCATACACATGCATCAATTCATATCATCACATATATGGTAACTTCATATATGGAAAGAAATCAATAACTACAATCAACTTGTATATAATTGGTAAGTAAATCATACATGAATCAATTTAAGCAATGCTACTGTAATCAAGGTTATGTAACAGTAGTATATCATTGTAAGAATCTAATTTAGGAAACATGTCAATGATATTCAAATATAGAAACTAGATTCATGCTATCTATGTAATTAAGGAAATAACCATCCTTACCTTTTATAACTCGCAAAGGAATCCTAAGAAATCAAGTAAGATCTTGGCAAACTTGAGAAGGAGGTCCTAAACAAGTATATACAACATATTAGGAAAGATCCCTAACAGAAA